>NW_028255049.1:0-11073 GCF_964263255.1 Lissotriton vulgaris | reverse complement strand
ATGTCATCCTTCTGGGTCTGGGATCTGGGCCTAAATCCATAGTTTTTTTGCACTCCACACCACCCCAGTTCAGACATGGCCATATGCAAATCAGCCTTGACCCTGTGCCTCATGGGATCAGTCCAGCCCGAACTGACAAGCCATGTCTTTCCTGGACCGGAATCAAGCATCCTAGGACCGGTTTCTGGCTATCAGCCGTCTTCAGCCAGGATAGCTGGACTTCAGTGGTGTGGAGAGCATGGGACTCACGTCTGAGCATACCCATCCCACTCAGGGTGACAAATGCAAAAACAACAGTTGATGGACAGAATGCAGAACAATGTCATACATTCACCCCAGTGCAGAGATCTGGGCCTAAATCCATAGTTTTTTTGCACTCCACACCACCCCAGTTCAGACATGGCCATATGCAAATCAGCCTTGACCCTGTGCCTCATGGGAACAGTCCAGCCCGAACTGCCAAGCCATGTCTTTCCTGGACCGGAATCAAGCATCCTTAGACCGGTTTCTGGCTATCAGCCGTCTTCAGCCAGGATAGCTTGACTCCAGTGGTGTGGAGAGCATGGGACTCACGTCTGAGCATACCCATCCCACTCGGGGTGACAAATGCAAAAACAACAGTTGATGGACAGAATGCAGAACAATGTCATACATTCACCCCAGTGCAGAGATCTGGGCCTAAATCATTATCCAGGGAACTCATTGGCTGATGAAGCCGCGAAGGCAGCTGTGACAACGGCTACCGTAGCTACAATCAATCGGTGAAACCATGCTTGCTTTCAATGACACGAGCAAAGGCAGTGGAGCCACGTTACCTCTAAATTATCCACTCAAGTATACATACATATTTGATGCAAACTCTGTCCCTTTTTCTCGAATCCCTGGAGTGGAGGATAGGGTAATTCCAAACAGGAACCGGAGAGGTGGTCTCGTTTTGGAAGCACATATGGGAGAGGGTCTGATACATCAAGGGATCTCAAAATCGCTAGTAGAACTAGAAAAGATGTACTGGTGGCCAGGGGTGAGTCTCCACATTTACGAATTTGGAATTAATTGTGATGTCTGCTACAGAGACCACAGCTTTGAACACCACCAGATTCCTGACTACAATGTAGCCAGCCCAGTACAGACACCACTGTTAGACAGCATTAGGCTTTCTACATGCAGACTTCACCATGGACGAATGTAGTCCCACAAATATTAAGACGAGATTCATTTGGATGTGGCCTCAGCGCTCAGCTGACGCCCGAACTGTTATAAAAGATTTGCGAGTCTTTATCGGCATGCTACATTCTGAACAGGGTCCTGGGTTTAGCTCTAGGGCTTACAAGGAGGCCATGGCCAGTTTGGGCGTTGCATTGCGATTTTCGAGTCCATTCCATCCTGAGGGAAATTTGGTTGTGGAGAGAAGAAACCGTGACTTAAAGCAATCTATAACAGCTAGGGTATTAGGTTCGGGTGATGGTTGGGTCAAACATCTAATAAATATCCCAGGTAGTCTTAATAACCTGCCAAGAAATTCTCTGGGTGGAATCACTCCATATGAAATCCTTTTTGGTACTAGAATGTTGGTTGAAGACATCGATCGTCACACTTCAGTGGTGGAACAAAAACCCTTTGATATCAAAGATCATTTGGCTGTTTTACAGGACTTAAAAGAAACAGGAAGAAGTCTAAGCAATACGAGCGAAAAGCCAACGACCACTGAAGAAAAACCACTTGTACCAGCAAGACCTGTCTGGATTCCAAAGATTGGGGATCTGGTCAGGGAGAAAATAGCAGTGAAGAAGGAATTTGGGCCTTCTTACCAGTACCTGTACTAGCAATCCACGGATCAAGAACAGTACTACTGCCGCCCCTTGCTGGAAAAAAGGAGAACCAGTCTGTGTCAATTTACCTGGTAAAACCACACCATGGGGCCAATAATAAGTAGTAGGCCCAATGGACTCCCAAGATGTAGCAGACAACCAAACCTTGCTACTATCCAAGATGTTCAAACTGAAAGTCTAATCACCTTTGATAAACCTGCAGTGAGAAAAGAAGGACTATGCAATAAAGCCATGGAACTTGTGCCTCTTGAAACCCAAATAACAGTTCGTCAAGAAACTCCTGTCTACAATGATGTAGCATCTGACTATACAAATATGTCAAGAGAACAAGCAACTCCAGCGATTTCAAAGAATCCGGATGCAATTCCAACTATTGACAGAACTGCCTCTGGCTATTTTAACAACTTCGATAACTTCTCTGAGGATCCCAGTGAACCTGAAACTACGCCAGCTAACAAATCTTTCAAGGAACTTGGTCAAGAGCTTACAAATACATATCTGGTTTCACCATGGGTTGAACTTTGGATTGTGTTAGGTGTACTTTATCTCCTGCTATGGCTCATTCTTGTGTTAAGTTTGGGAAAGCTGGTAGATGGAAAACACATTAAAATGGGCACAGCAAGTAAGAACATTAACTTGCTTCTGAAGCCACACAAATCATCTCATCGTGAACAACGAGATCGGTCATCAGTAAACATCACAGCGGTCCCACTACCTGGGGGAATAGCATGGGATACAACTGAATATGACATTCATGGCCCTGTTGAGCTGCTGAAGATTCCACACCAATTTAAAGTTTCCTTGAGTGATTTTGTTTCACCCAGCACATTTTCTGATGATTGGGACTTTGAGACTGTTAATAACATGATGGCAGACTTAGAAATGTCAGCAAAATTTACAAAACATGAATACTTAGAAGGTTCATCAAATTATGAAGACATGTATTGTTTTAATCATTTTGGCCATCATTACTTGCATAAATCTGCAAACCCTAGAAACGTTTTAACTTATAATCAATGGGAACATTGTCCTACACCTCCTAAGGGTAGTTCTAAAACATTTCTTATGAAATGCCCATATTTTAAAGGTTTTAATGTCACAAAACCAGAAAGTTTTTACTTTAAGAATGTGAATAAGACAGGCATGAAAAGTATGTTGACAAATACTAAACAAATGTATTCTGCTGCCTTTTATGCTCAATCGTCCGCCTTAGGCTTTGACTTTTTGGAAAGACAACATTGAGACAAAAACTGTTTGTGGCACAAAAGACTGGCAGGTACAAGGTTTAGAAGCATTGTTCAGAGCCTGCATCCTCCCAGAACAAATGATGTTCCTAACAGACATCTTGTCTTGACATTGCTAAGATAAAAAATTTAAACAAACCGTCCATACCTAAGCCCACACCTGATAGTAATTTTACTTCAGATGAGGAGGGAGACGTAAATTATATTTTACAACAGAACAGAACAAATCCTGACTGGAAAAAATGGTTAATCTGGCCCACAGACACGAATAACTGTCAAGATAGATTCCTGAACAAGACCCAAGGGTTCACAGTAACTCGGCCAGATCCAAGATATATCCAAAGACAACATCCAGGGATAATAACAACTTATAGTGTAGGAAAACTATGCCTTGAGTGGCTACAGAAATCCACAGTCCCGGAAATAAAACAACACTTATCTTTTCTTAAAGATGGCGTTGTTTTACGAGAATTCTTACTTGGACCTCGTAATCCACGTCATAAATGTTTCATACAAGCCGGTATATACGCTGCCTACAATGAAGCTTGGAAAGTCACGCAAATGGAAACAGCTGAAAGAATACGAGAAATTGATTGTATTAATCTAGAGAAATCACTCTCTGTAGTTGACAATGGGTTAACAACTCTGTCGTCCAGAATTTATTCTTTGGACAGCATTGTATCATCTGCCATAGACATAATGGAACAGGACTTGCTAATGTTACAACATGGCCAGTCTCAATTACGTTCTATAATGCTATTAGGCTGGACGTTGCAAATCCTTCGTTCAGGCTATGTGCCCTGGCGCTTAATCAACACTACGTCACTGTTTACTGTATTTAACCTTAGAGATAAACAAATTTCGTTGGCACAGAGGGGAGCAGACTATACGGTGCTGAGCATTGAAAAACATGTAGAGATTACCATTGACCGTTTCTGAGAAACCATCCGTTGAATGGATAATACATGGCACCATCACGATACCAGTGACGACTTTCCAGTTTCAGTATTGCATAAAACACATACCAGCATGCCTGTATGAAAGGTTGGGTAAAGAATACATTAAGTCGACCTGGGATTTACCATCCACACACAAATGTTGGATTGGGGAAAGGAAGCATTTCTTAGTGGTAAAAATTGTGAAAACACACGAAGCGGTACACTATTGTGTCAAGGTATTAATTTACACAGAGCCTGCAAAGGTTCTTTTAATAACCTTTCTTGCCACCTGCAGGGTTCGCCCACAGCGGTGATAGATCCAATTTTCAGGCAGCTTTCCAATGGTAGCTACATTATGTTAAATGATCACAGCTGTTGAGGAATGTTGCCAGGAATAAGCTATCTCGTTACTGTGTCAACCAGGGTCACTGCTTTATGCAAGTATTGTTTCCTAAAACTAAGACAGACGGGGAGTCGCCACTATGGCCTTCACTGAACATCTCTTCTATACGAATTGATACTTTAAGCAGAATGAAAGACATACTTTTGCAAAAAACTGTGCCACTGACCTCGTCCAGAGAGACATATGATCTGCAAGGTCCTCTGCAGAGATACATGCATTACTAACAACAAATTGCCCAGTACATTTCGCAGAAATGTTAGGTCGTATCTTTAACATGTCTGATACCAGCGGTATTGCACATGTATTTAAGATTATTTTTTCGGGACTGTTAGCACCCTTTAAAGCAGTCCTGGGCATTTTTCCTAACTTCGTCCACCCTGTGTTCGGTGTTCGGCGGCCTGCCTCTCATTTTGGGACTCGTAGCAGGGATCTTATTGTTATTCCTCCGGCTCCGTTATGGCAAATCCGGCCACCAGCGATACCCAAGTCAGCATGGAAAATGCGCTGCAGGCTATGAGGTACTGTGACAGAATAACACAGATCCTTGGCTTGGCTCGTTTGAGAGATCTGAACACCACATGGTTACTGTCATTCAGACCAATCTGGCAAGATTGCATCTTACCTGTTCTACGATGCCTGCTTTGTGGAGAGGAAGGCGTGTTAGATGTCTGTCTAACACTACCATCGGTTATGCCAACGGATGGGGTTGCATTACTGGGTCCAGTAACAGCTCATGTGTTGTGTTGCCCCCAGCGGCTACCAATCCTGATGACGGCATTAATTGAGATCTCATTGGCAAATCCAACTGGAGGTGAGATACACGGACCAACAGGCACACAGGTACCATCTGATATGAACATTGCTAACGCGGCTGACCCTGACACCGATGCTTCGCATCTGTGCACAATTGACCTTTTTAATGAAGTAGTCGAACTTTCATCTATTATGGTAGACAATTTCTTTACCAGCCTTGATGACTTAATGTTTTCTCCTGACACCGAGAATAACTTTTGAAATTAGCACACAGCGTTCTTTCGAACTCTGAAATTCGACCTTCACTTTTTTCAAATCAAAAACTACCAAGTTTTTGACAGATTTATTTGACTTTTTCCAAAAAACAAAATGAACTTTAGCACAAAAAGTAATCTGCTTAAAGTAGAACTATTCTTAGAGAACAAGAATTCTTTGAACCCTTCCTAGAAGCAATATTAGCCTAATCCACAAACAAAAACAGTTTGTATTTTGTTTGTGGTCTCGACCTTTTTCTTCTGTAACTAAGAGCTATTTCATAAATGTAATTTTCATGATTCATTTAGTTAGCATTGCTAATATCATATCATATGATTACAATAAAGTAATTTCCTTTAAATGTGTACTATACAAAATGCAAATTTTTTCGTGTGCAACCATTTCAAAATGCATTTTATATGATTTTTTTGGGGGTTGTAAACACATGCTTTAGATTATATGTTTTAGTATTTACTCTTAGATGAACATAATAGAGTGGAGTGGGTGTTGTGTATCATTTTAGGACCCTATTGTAAGTTTCCCGATTCATGCCCTTATATAGGTATAAATCACCATATCCTTATATAGGCATAGAAATCATAACCATATTTAGGCATAGCTCATGCAGTCCAAATACGGCAGGGCTACTTCCACTAGTTCCGAAAATCCACAACGATTTCTTGGAAAAACCCGCCTTCAGCAGTCAGGGACTTCCCCTTGCTTGAGTATTGATTTATCCAAGAACTCATGGAGTTTTCAAAGAACTGAGACTCTTTGATGACGTTATTATGCTGGGGAGTGGGCGCAAATCACTTTTGCGCCCACTCCCAGCACCTACCTGAGAATTTCCAAACAGCCGATATTAACGCTGTAAGGGGTCAGGAATCACTCGCACGCCGCCATTACCGGCCGTGAGGAGCCACGGACACGCCCACCCCGTTTGGCCACGCCCACCACTCGCCAAGCATATAAAGCGCGCTCTGATTGAAAGAGCTGCACTTTACCTGAGTCTCCTGAGGCGGAAGCCGGGAGTTACGCATTGAAAAATTGTATTGTTTTGCTTTTAAAATTGTGACTATCTGCTTTTAAAATCACTTTTGCGCCCACTCCCCAGCACCTACCTGAGAAACTCCAAACAGCCGATATTAACGCTGTAAGGGGTCAGGAATCACTCGCACGCCGCCATTACCGGCCGCGAGGAGCCTCGGACACGCCCACCCCGTTTGGCCACGCCCACCACTCGCCAAGCATATAAAGCGCGCTCTGATTGAAAGAGTTGCACTTTACCTGAGTCTCCTGAGGCGGAAGCCGGGAGTTACGCATTGGAAAATTGTATTGCTTTGCTTTTAAAATTGTGACTATCTGCTTTTAAAATCACTTTTGCGCCCACTCCCCAGCACCTACCTGAGAATCTCCAAACAGCCGATATTAACGCTGTAAGGGGTCAGGAATCACTCGCACGCCGCCATTACCGGCCGCGAGGAGCCACGGACACGCCCACCCCGTTTGGCCACACCCACCCCTCCAATCGCCCAAAGACCGCCTATAAATCATGTGTCAGTTCAGGCAGCGCAGCGGACGGGCGCAGCGGGTGCGCCAAAGGCAAGCCCGTCTGGGCCCGTCCGGGCCCAGCCGGCCCCAGGCCCTGCCACTCTGCCCATTTTAGCCAGGAACTACCGGACCTACTCCCGTGAGGAGCTTCTAGCCTTAAATACCCAGAAACATCCTTCCTGCACGCGCATCCTGAAGGGTGATAACCAATTCACCAGATGCAACATCTGCAACCCCGCAGATCAGGACCCGGCACACAATGGCTTGCACCTAGGCCTACTCAACTGCAGGTCGCTTGTGAAGCACGCGCACGAAATCAACCTTTTAATCACAAACCACGCCTTAGACATCTTGTTTCTCACCGAAACCTGGCTCACCCCCAGCAATGGCCCCGACATCGTCCTTACACTCCCCCCCGAGTACCTTATGTGCTCGCTGAATAGACCAGAGGGTAGAGGAGGTGGATTAGCCATAATCCTTAAGGACGGCTTCACCTGCAGAACATCTGACGGCAACATCAAGGGACACGAAAGCTGTCACTTCGCTATACAAATTTCCCCAGTTACCTCGCTGTCTGGAACGCTGGTATACCGCCCCCCGGGCAATCTAGCAGACTTTCTGAACAAAATCATCAATCAGACCTCCATTAAATGTACGTCTTCCACCAACTACCTACTACTGGGAGACCTCAATGTACACTTCTTGGACCCGGTCGACAAGCAGGCCAGTGAACTGCTACAGGACATCACCTCCATCGGCCTTGACCTAAAAAACCCACAGGCCACTCATGAAAGAGGGCAACTGCTCGATCCCATCTTCTCAAACATCCCAGACCTGAAAACCCTTGATCACGTCCCCCTCCCTTGGACTGATCACTTCCTGGTCCCCTTCGTATGGGACATCGACATTCCGCCCCCTCAACCCCCCAAAACCAGAACTCATACCAGACGATGGCAGAAATTGGAACCAGACGTATGGGCAGCCAAACTAGGGGAACACGTTCCCTACCCCTCTCAAGACACCATAGCAGCGGACAAGGAATTCAACACCTGGGTCACCCAATCGCTTGACGCCATCCTGCCTGAAATCAACTCTCTGAAACACACCAAGAGAGTTAACCCTTCCCCCTGGTATACCCCTGAACTCAACCTTCTGCGTAAGGTTTGCAAAAGGAATGAACGCCTCTGGAGGAAGGAAAAAACAGAGGAGAAAAAAGAAACATTTCGTACCTCCGTAAAATCCTACAAAAAGGAGCTACGCAACACCAAAATCGGTTTTTACGAGAGCAGAATCAAAAACGCTGCCTGCTCGGCCCTCGAAACCTACTCCGTTCTTAAAGAACTCCTCCACGCCCCCGACCCCCCACTCAAACCTCTCGATCCTAAAGAAGCAGAAAGCAAATGTACCAATCTCGCCACCTTCTTTGACGAGAAGATCCAAAAAATACTCCTGGCTATACCCCCCCCTGAACCGGCTCACACGGATTGGGATCTTACCATCTCTACCACTAACCCCTCCCATCCGTCTGATAGCCCCCGACCCTCCCTGGATGTCTTTGGTCCAGTGACAACGGAAGATGTAGGGGCAACTTTGGCCTCAATTAAAAGTGGTTCCCCCCCTCGACCCCGCACCCCTCCGCTTCCTGAAAAAAGTGACAAGCACCATCATCCCCCCCCTCACGGCTCTGATTAACTCCTCCCTTTCGGAGGGCATAGTTCCCCCCAGCTGGAAAGCGGCAGCAGTTAACGGACTACTAAAAAAACCCTCTCTAGACCCTCAGGACCTCTCCAATTACAGGCCCATCTCCCTTCTCCCAGGAAACAGTAAGATCGCGGAGAAGTTAGTGAACAAACAACTGTCACTTTTCCTGGAGAGCAACAACCTATTAGGGGTCTCCCAGACAGGGTTCCGTCCAGGTCAAGGCACTGACATCGCCCTCCTGGCAGCAGTGGAGAAGGCCAGAAGCATTCTGGATACGGGAGGATCAGTGGCAGTGATCCTCCTGGACCTCAGTGCGGCCTTCGACACTGTAGACCATCCCACCCTAATCCAACGACTGGGAGAAATTGGAGTAAGGGGTATGGCCCTGAAGTGGCTAAAATCCTTCTTATCAGGCCGTTCCTTCCAAGTTTGGGAGAACGACAGCCACTCACCTATCATCCCCCTCCGCTGTGGAGTGCCCCAGGGCTCATCCTTGAGCCCTACGTTATTCAACGTGTACATGGCCCCACTGGAGAAGAGGGTTAGTTCGTTCGGTGTTTCAATTATCAACTACGCCGACGACACCCAGCTGGTGGTAACCCTCTCACATCCCCATCACGCCCCCTCTGATCTCCACAGTTGCCTCTCCGAAGTCCACCGATGGATGAATCTCTCATCGTTAAAGCTGAACGGGTCAAAGACCGAGATACTCATGCTGGGTCACAAGGGGCCCTCCCTGCCACCTCACCTCTGGCCCAGCTGCTTGGGTGACCCTCCCGCTCCCAAGGACGAGGTCAAAAGCCTGGGCGTGTGGATCGAGAATGACCTGAGCTTTAAAACTCAGGCAAAAAAGACGGCAGGGACATGCTTCGGTCTCCTCAGAGCCTGTAGGAAGATCTTCCCCCTGCTCCCCGCAAACGCAAGGAAGCTCCTCATTCAGGGCCTTATCCTGGCGAGATTGGACTACTGCAACGCCATCTACCTGGGAGCTCCCGAAGCCACCCTTAACACGTTGCAGAAAGTCCAAAACGCCGCCGCCCGCCTACTGACTGGCACACCTGCAAGATCCTCTGCCAAGCCAGCTCTCAAGTCTCTGCACTGGCTTCCAGTCAGAGAAAGGGTCGCCTTCAAGGCTCTCTGTTTGGCCCACAAAACCCTCAACAATAACGCCCCCCCCCTTCTCAAGGAACTCTTAACCCCCTACAAGGCGGAAAGAGATCTCCGGTCCAGCGGAGAAAATTTCATCTCAGTCCCCAGAGTCAAAAAAGCCAAGACCGGTGGCCGTCGCTTCTCGGTCCACACGGCCAAACACTGGAATCACCTCCCACGTAGACTGAGGACAGAATCGAATCACCTCCAGTTCAGGAAATCATTAAAGACTCTCCTTTTTCCTCAAACATAATTCCTTAGACGGCTGAAACCCCTGGAGATGCAGGTTAGCGCTGGGATGCTCATTGGGTTACTACGCACTTTACAAAACCTTTAAATAAATAAATAAATGTCCAACTGTACGTCAAAGTCGGCACCTTTAATGCTATAAATACGCCCACACTCGCCCGAGCAAACACACGGTGGTTTGGAGCAGTTCGACTATCTACTTGCCCGACGCGCCCTGCTACAGCAAATGCTGAAGGAAGCCGACCCTCCAGCAGATCCACTGAAAGAGACACTGTCTTTTCTCCTGCAGAGAAATCCAGCTCCAGTGTTTCCAAGCTACCCTTGCGGGTTGTTGGGAAATAGAATCCTGAGCCTGACCTTCTCCATTCTAAACTAAGTTACAGAGCTGATTAGACCCTTAGAGAAATCTTGAGCAGATTCTTGGCAAAAGAATACTACATTTATGCTACACCTCACTTACTTCTTCCCTCGTACTAAGCTCTGTTAGTTATGTATGTATTTGTATATGTTTAGGAACCATACAATGCTCTTACAGTATTATTTTATTCTACTATTTATACTGTACGCATTATATTTTGCAAACAGTGTTACTATTGTAGCAGTTCATTTCTTATGCTTGAGAAAGAAGATTGTTCAATAAAACCTTTTATTGAAAACGCCCGTCTTTCTACTTTCTATGCACCTCTAGTGAAACAAAGCTTGCACGATTGACTAAGTGAAATATCTATCCATTGTTTCCACGACTCTGAAGATACGTTTTATCTTGGGGAAACAAAGTTGTCATGTTTATGCGGTTGTCAGAGACTAATCCCTTCTTGTGAATTCGAGAACGTTTCTAGTGACCTCTGAGCTAGCTGGCACACACAATTAAGTCTAGTATATTCGATAGAGACCTAGTCAACCTTAGTCCTACGTCTAATCTATAGGATATATTATTCCAATACCCCTGAGGAAGGTGAAACCTACAGTGGGGTCTAACACCGAAATGCGCATCGGCACTG